>NW_020955909.1:0-1280 GCF_003031625.1 Empidonax traillii | reverse complement strand
CCCAGGTAGGACTCGGCCCTGATGCCTGAGTGCTCTCCAGTCCCCCGGGATGGATCAGCCCCTGGCTCCATAACTTGAGGAGAGGGTGTTCCTGCAAGCCCAGCTGCTGTGTTGGTGGTCCTGCGTGCACCTCTTGCCCTGGCCTGCTGTGAATGTATTTGTGTTGCAGCTCAATAATGTCCCAATCAAGTGGCGATTGTGCGATTTTGGTGCCAGTTCCTCTCCGTTCCTCTCCCCTCTTCGCCTTGCCCAGTGGCTGCATCACTGGCTTGTGCCTAAATGAACTTTTGCCCTGCAGCAGTTCTCTGCTGCTCTCAGAGAGGGTGGAGCTGAGGCCCCTGAGCTAAGGTAAGAAGGATCCATCCGAGCCAGGCCCGTGCTCCCCCCCTGCATTCCTGCAGCATCCCGTGTTTGCAGTTGCCATCACTGCTGGACATACAGCCTGTTCCTGAACAAACCCCCTTGCTGTTCTCTCTCTGTGTCTCCCCTCCCACCTCCCCTCCTGTGATGCTCCAGGTGCCAAGCCCCCTGTTTTTGAGGGGCACTCCTGCTCTGCTGCCCCCCCATTCTTTCGAAAGCAAGAGCCAGGAGCCCCAAGTGCAGAGAGGGCTGCAGGGAATAAGTGGAAATACCTGCCCTGGGTCTCCCTGCAGTTCTCCTGCCTGTTCTTCCCTGGGCTGGAGAGCCCTGCCTGGCCTGTGTTTCTTGGAGGAGAGCAATGTTATTCCATTTGTCTAAAAGATGTGTTCCTGGGCACTCGTTTTCTGACAGGCAGTGCCCTTTTCCTGTTGCCTTTCTCAATTTTTCCCAAGTGCTGCCCAGCACGGGCCTTGGTGTGCTGAGGCAGTGATTGCCAGGGGGAAGGCGAGCCTTGGCATCACCTGCTCAGCTCGGGTGCGTGGGACAGTATTGGGGTGGCCTGGCAAGGCATGAACATATTTCTGAGCTCTGGAGTGCCTTGAAACCTGTGCGTGTGTCAGTTTGGCAGGGCTGGGACAAGGAGGACTCGTGCAGGCACCTACAGAGACGGCGGGAAGGGGAGCGTGGTGTGGAGAAGAAAAATTGTAGGTAGTAGGTGCTCAGAAATTTGTCCTTCCTTTGTCCTGTGCTCTGCATTTAGCAATGGGTCAGCTGCAGAAGTTTCCTGGGGAGCCTGGAAAATGATGCGGGGTCTGCTAGGAAAAGTGGGGCCAAAAGAGCAGGACCTGTGTCTGCGAGTGTGGGAGAAACAAGGAACAGAGCAATGCACGGGTCATGCTCTGTCTCCAGGAGGGAGGGCA